>NC_056728.1:967592534-967595034 GCF_019279795.1 Protopterus annectens
ATGAAGAATGGAATTTTTAGAAAAAGGTTTTCGATATAATGAAGTAGTTAACGTACCATCTAACAATTTTGTAACATTAACATCTAAAAAATCAACTGTAAATAAATTAAGGTTACCTGTAAATATAATACCATACTCATTTGCATTTAAATATCTTTTAAAGCTATCCCATTCCTCAAGAATGCCTTGCCAAATGACCCAGCAGTCATCTAAATATCAACGCCACATGGCTAGCTGTCTAGAATATGGAAAACCTTTGACATTAATATATTGTGTCTCTAGGTATCCCATAAACAAATCCGCATATATGGGGGCAAATGTAGCCCCCATAGCTATGCCTCTAACTTGTAAAAATTATTGAACTTGAAAGCATTATGCTCCAAAACTAGCTATAACAAAGATAACAAAAATTCAATCTCTACTGATTGCACCATCCAATATTTAAAAGACAAAGAAGAGCAGCTCCAGCTGAAGAGTCCTCAGTAAGAAATAAAGGAAATGTTGAAATAAAACTTCGGACTCACCACGATAACTAATTAAAAAAGTAAACTTTAATAAACGGTAAGCGCTTTCGCGTATTTGAGAATACGCTTCTTCAGACCATATCAAACTAAAACTGTGTGCTTATATATAGTCAGAAACCACTTCATTACTACAATTAAATAATTAAATAAACAATCTATCAATTGGCCATTTACAAAAATAACATTCAATGCTTGGTTCCCATAGGCAGTGTATATTTTACCAACCAGTATGCAATGAAATAGATACATTCATTTAAAACCATTAAAAGGCTTTAAAATTCAAATCATATGCCAAAAGTTCATCATTCAAATAAGCAAATATATATAAAAAATACACAATTTAAGTTAGTAAAGAATATATATATATATATATATATATATATATATATATATATAATACATAGTTTATGATAAAACTTATAAAACGAGAACATGTATAAAAATAAACTAAATAATACAGAATCAACTATGAAATAAATACCCAAATAAAATACCTACACTAGGCATTATTATAAACTCTATTAATATATTCTATCTATAAATTAAATTAGATATCATAAATTTCATAAATTTATTATCTCGACTCAAATTCAAGGCATACATCTAAGCAAGAATCTTACAGTTTGTGTAAATGAATTAAGCTAAACGGCCATTTACCAGTTTTGAATAGAATTAATAAGAAGCTTCTCAACTATTGCTTTCATTAAAGTATGCTAATATATAAAAAATATAAAATTATATAAAATTAAATATAAATATAAACATATAAGAAAGAACTTTATTTAATTATAACTGAATTGGGTATTATCTACGTGAACCGAGGTAAGACCTCAGGGAAACATACGTATTCAAACCTGGGGGATAGTGTCCCCTTAGTTTAAAAATCCAATGCAATTCTTTTAATTCTAAATAACTCATATAATCTCCGCCTCTCTTGCTCTGTTCTACTACCTGTAGCACCCTGAACACAAAAGAGTGGTCGGGATGAAGCATGATATGCCTTGCCAACGCATTCAGTTCATTTTTGTTTTTAATGTCGTACTGATGATTATAAATTCTGTTTTTTAGTTTCCTCTTGGTAAGACCTATATAAAATATAGAGCAGAATTCACATTTAGCTAAATATATCAAACCCGATGTTTCACATGTAGCCTCAAAACTGGGAACAAAGGAGAGGTTAACCTTAGGATGTGTAAAAATCTGTTCCTTGGAGATATATTTGCAGTAATTGCAATGGTTACAGGGGTAGGTACCATGCCTCTTACTCCCTTGTACCTTAGCTACTTGGTCAGTATTTAATCTATCACACAAAAGCCTTTTTAGATTTTTATTATTTCTATAGGTAAATACTGGACTTTCACCTATAAGCTGTAACGTCTGTGGATATGTGATCAAAATTTTCCAATTATTTGTAATGATCTTTCTTATATAAAAAATGTCATTCGTGTAAGTGGTTACAAAATGTAGCCTTTCTACTGTGTTCTTGGAATATTTTTGAAAACAGGCGCCTGTGTATGGCCTGTGTCTTACTTCCTTAATAGATGTTAGGATCTCTTCCCAGAGAACCTGTGCTCTAGTGTGTTTTATTAATTTACTATCATAGCCCCTTTCCATAAAGATCTTTTCCATTTTATCAGCTTCTAGACTCAGGTCAGTTTTATCTTTACATAGTTTCAAAATTCTACTAAACTGACTCTTAATCCCCCCAAAAACATGACGGGGATGCATACTGTCGAACCGCAAGATAGTGTTTTTCCAACACGCCTTTCTATGTAGATTTGAAGTCAATCTACTTCCTCTAATATCTAAGGTAACATCCAAAAAATTCACTGAATCATAGGATGTTTCTGCAGTGAATCTTAGAAAATCAGTTGTGGACTCAAGGTATTCCTTAAAAAGATTAAATTCTTCTGGGGTTCCGTCCCAAACTAGAATGTCATCCACAAAACGCCTGTACAATAAGACCTTATTAAACC